>NC_053499.1:160753133-160760633 GCF_905171775.1 Rana temporaria | reverse complement strand
GCCTCTTGAGAACCAGTTGTCCTCTTTGTCCAAGATGTCCTCCTCACTATCCTCTAAAGAATGTCCCTTTTCATTCAGGTGTAGGACGGCAGAGTCTTGACCTGTAGAATCTACCGTTCTATGTTGGGTCATCCATTGCTTTGACTCAACCAATGTAGAGGTCTTTATGGTCCTCACTACCCTGGACTGTGCAAATCCTAAGTTACTTGGCTTGTGTTTGGGTTTTGGGTCTTCAGCATTTTTAGAACAAGTCCAACTCAGGCCCCGTACACACAACCGAGTTTCTCGGCAGAATTCAGCCAGAAACTCGATCGGAGCTGGATTCTGCCGAGAAACTCGGTCGTGTGTACAATTTTCAGCGAGGAAGCCGACAAGGAACTCGTCGGGCCAAATAGAGAACATGTTCTCTATTTCCTCGTTGTTCAATGAGGAAAGTCGGCCCGCCGAGATCCTCAGCGGCTTCAACACTGAACTCGACGAGGAACTCGATGTGTTTGGCACGTCGAGTTCCTCGGACGTGTGTACGGGGCCTCACTGTGAATAACTTCCACTCGCTATCCCATGATCTGGTTAATTAGGAACTTTCCCGGAGAGTCTGCCTGCATGTTTTCTTCTTATTTTCCTGTTTTTGGCAGGTTTACTTTTATTCGTGCACAAGCTGTATTTTGGGACCGGAGACGAGCAGAACCAAGTGACAGATTTGACAGAGAAAGAATACGAGCAAGATGAAAATTTGACAAGATATCTGTGGGAGGTTATGGACAATCTGTTTTCTGGTTGCCAGCGTATCAATTACTTTGCATTAGCTTAGGCAACAGATCAGTTCAAGCCATGCCAACTATTAATTGACCGCTACTTCGCGACAAACAAAATGGAGTTTGACAACATTCAACGAGAGGAACTTGCCTCACTTGCAATTAGCTAGATTGCCGGGGTTGAAGCCACGGCATTGATAAAAAAGAGGGATGAGGAGCGGCCAGCTGATCTGACATTTTAAGAGCGAAGGGCGAATTAAGCTGATTAGAGCTTGTGTTCGGGCAATTAGCTAAAGTGGGAACGGCCATTATCCTACCAGGCCTGAAATGCCAGTGTTAGCGGAACTACGGGGGCCGACAGTCTACACTTCAAACAGGAGATCCTCCTGATTAATAATTTGTTGTTTCACAAAAACGAGGCCCACGTAGGAGTAGGCTAATGGTAACTTTGTAGACCAAGATGGTCCACAAATGGTTGACTTCTATCTGCCCGATGGTCAGCTTAGTTTTGTCAGGAGTGTGTAACTCTCTCCTGTTCCATGGCAGCTGCCACTGGTAAGGAGCCACTGGTAAGGAGCCACTGGTAAGGAGCCACTGGTAAGGAGCCCCTGGTAATGAGCCCCTGGTAACGAGCCCCTGGTAATGAGCCACTGGTAAGGAGCCCCTGGTAATGAGCCACTGGTAAGGAGCCACTGGTAAGGAGCCACTGGTAAGGAGCCCCTGGTAATGAGACCCTGGTAACGAGCCACTGGTAAGGCGCCACTGGTAAGGAGCCCCTGGTAACGAGCCCCTGGTAACGAGCCCCTGGTAACGAGCCACTGGTAAGGAGCCACTGGTAAGGAGCCACTGGTAACGAGTCACTGGTAAGGAGCCACTGGTAAGGAGCCACTGGTAATGAGCCACTGGTAAGGAGCCACTGGTAACGAGCCACTGGTAATGAGCCCCTGGTAACGAGCCACTGGTAAGGAGCCACTGGTAATGAGCCACTGGTAAGGAGCCACTGGTAATGAGCCACTGGTAAGGAGCCACTGGTAACGAGCCTCCTTTCCAGTGACCATCACCCCCTAATGTACAGTGAGTGAGCTGTAGGTTGAGAAATTATTGGTGGGGGTTCCCTGAGGCTGGAATATTATTTCAAGGGTTCCTCCATGTTAAGAAAGGCCGGCTTAGAAGAACCTACTAAAAAAAATGAATTGGAAGCTCCTGATGCTACTGATTGACCAAAAAAGCCAAATTCCGAAAGGAAAATGCCCCGTTTCTATAACATTTGGGAGAGGCCATGCAACTGTTATGCGTTTATTTCAGTACTGTGCATATTTTTTTCTGATATCTGAATTATTAATAACACAGCAGTCGTGATATTTACTAAACTACAAGCGACGTTATTCATGTGAGCGCGTTATAAATAAGCCCCGTCGCTGTTTGACTAACCGGAAACACGACAAGATAAGATCTTTCCATCGGAGAAATGTTATCACCTCCGGGGTGAAATGCGAGTCTTGTATCGGAGTGCTGATAATGCATCGATAGGAAGGTCTCATGGGCCTCCACCGTAATGCCATTATATTCCGAGGGACACTAATGTGAAGGGAAGAAAGTGGCTCCTCCTGTAACCTGAGCCTCCCAAAACCAAAGATTTCTGATGTCTGGTGTTCATTACCAGCAGGACCCGGCGGGACTCACACATTAGGGAAATATGATGAAGCTTCTTGGCTCCTTCAGATTAACCACCTGGTGTCTGCGATCTGTAGGTTGGCATACCTCGCTGTGGCGTCAGGATGGTCATCTACTTTGCACAACGGAAATAGGAGCACGCAGCTGTGCACGCTCCTAGTTCTCTAATCATTCACAGGCTGACCAATCATAGAGACTTCATGACAGCCAATCACGGTGATCTCTAAAAGTATGACTACAGGTGGTACTGTGCCTCTTTCTTTCTTTCTCTCTCTCCTCCCTCTCTCTCTCCTCCCTCTCTCTCTCTCCTCACTCTATCTCTCTCCCCCTCTCCTCCCTCTATCTTTCTCTCATCCCTCTCTCTCCTCCCTCTCTCTCTCCTCCCCTATCTCGCTCTCCCCCTTTCTCTCTCTCCTCACTCTATCTCTCTCTCCTCCCTCTATCTCCCTCTCCCCCTTTCTCTCTCTCTTCCCTCTATCTCCCTCTCCCCCTTTCTCTCTCTCTACCCCCTCTCTTTTGCCTCTCTCTACCCCCTTTCTCTCTACCCCCTCTCTCCCCACCCCCTCTCTCTACCCCCTCTCTCTACCCCCTCTCTCCTTTTCTCTCTTGCCTCTCTCTCTACCCCCTATCTCTCTACTCACCTCCTCTCTCTTTTCTCCCACTCCCCCCTCTCTCTCTCCATCCCTCTCTCCCTCTCCCATCCTCTCTCTTTTCTCCCCCTCCCCCATCCTCTCTCTTTTCTCCCCCTCCCCCTCTCTCTCCATCCCTCTCTCCCTTTCCCATGCTCTCTCTTTTCTCCCACTCCCCCCTCTCTCTCTCCATCCCTCTCTCCCTCTCCCATCCTCTCTCTTTTCTCCCCCTCCCCCCTCTCTCTCTCTCCATCCCTCTCTCACTCTCCTATCCTTTCTCTTTTCTCCCCCTCCCCCCTCACTCTCTCCCTCTCCTCCTATCTCTCTCTTCCCCCCCTCCCTCTCATCCCCCTTCTACCCCCTCTCCCCCCTCTCTCTCTCTCCCCCCCCCTATCTCCCTCCCTTTCCCCCCTCTCTCTCTTTCTCCCCCCCCCCATCTCCCTCCCTCCCTACAAGGTTAAAAGCAGTTTGTAAAGACAAGTGAAGGCCGTAGTATTTATGGGCCCTTGGACTATATGGACCCGTTTTGGAAGCCCAGGCAATGCTATAAGGTTGTCCCAAACCCTGTACTTGCTATGTTTGCCGGTCAGCTTGGCCTGGTGCAGGAAGTGGAGTCTACTGGCAGGATCAACACATAATAGAACGTTATCACAAGAGGGGGGGGGGCTCAGAAAACTACAAACTGTTGTGTTAAAGCTACAGCCATTCAGCATCATATTTGTCAAATTTTTATTTTGCCCATAGGTCCAATTTTTAGGTTGACTTCAGGGTCACAGTGGCCTACCTCAGCATCTACAGGCAAGAAGCGGGTCAGAATCGGCAATGATGTTTTGCTACAAAACCCCGTACAACAAATATAAACGACTCAGAAAAGATTGCTTCCTATCCTTCCCGAAGATGGAATCTCACTTTTACCAACATATCGGCAGACCTGGAATTGTATCAAGCACTTAGATTTGTATACTAGAAGAGCGGCAGCTGCAGAGTAATTACAACGCGGCGCACCAGTCAATACGCAGCACTTACACCGCGCTCCGCACCGCAAGCAAAACACATTTTATTTTTTTTCAAGGTGCCAAATCCTACACCGCAATTCACGGAATACATCAATCACCGGCGCCGTGCACGACGCCGAGTAATCCAGAAAATTACACCCAATTCTATGCAGACCGCTAAGTGCTTAGGAGAGGATTCCGAATAAAATATTGAAGTGTGGGGAGTAAAAACTCCGGGGGGGTAATGTCCTTTAATCTGTTATCGATTATCGAACAATGGCCTGAAAGTGATAGGACTAGCCAAAAAATGGGGGAGAAAAGCCGGGGGGGAAATGGGGGAGAAAAGCCGGGGAAAAATGGGGGAGAAAAGCCGAGGGGGGAAATGGGGGAGAATAGCCGGGGGGGGGGAATGGGGGAGAAAAGCCGGGGGGGAAATGGGGGAGAAAAGCCGAGGGGGGAAATGGGGGAGAATAGCCGGGGGGGGGGGGGAATGGGGGAGAAAAGCCGGGGGGGAAATGGGGGAGAAAAGCCGGGGAAAAATGGGGGAGAGCCACAATAATTTCACCGGAAGATGATCGCCGCCCTCCGGAGAGACCGCCCACTGCGACCACCCGCATCATTATCGGATAAATCAAATTAATATGGCGGATCCCGAACTCTTCACCAGATAAAATTCTTTCTTTCTTCCTTTCTCTCTCCCTTCTTCCTTTCATTTCTTCCTTCCTCCCACCCCCTTTCTTCCTATCTTCCTTCTTTTCTTCCTTCCTTCCTCCCTTCCTTTCATTTCTTCCTTCCTCCCATCCATCCATCCTTCCTTCCTCCCTCCCTCCCTTCCTTCCTTTCTCCCACCCTTCTTTTCTTCCTTCCTCCCTCATTCTCTTTTTTTCTTACTCCCTCCCTTCTTTTCTTCCTTCCTTCCTTCCTTCCTTCCTTCCTTCCTTCCTTCCTTCCTTCCTTCCTTCCTTCCTTCCTTCCTCCCTTTTTTCTTTTCTTCCTTCCTCCCTCCCTCCCTTCTTTTCTTCCTTCCTTCCCTTACTCTCTTCCTTCCTCCCTCCATCTCTCCCATCTTCCTTTCATTTCTTCCTTCCTCCCATCCTTTCCTTCCTCCCTTCTTTCCTTCCTTCCTTCATCCCTCCCTCCTTTCTTCCTCCCTCCCTTCTCTTCTTCCTTCCTTCCTCCCTCCTTCCCTTCCTTTCTCCCTCCCTCACTCCCTTATTTTCTTCCTTCCTTCCTCCCTCTCTTCCCTCCCTCCCTTTCTTCCTTCCTTCCTCCATCCCTCCCTTCTTCCTTCCTCTCACCCCCTTCCTTCCTTCCCTCCTTCATTCCTCCCTCTCTCCTTCCCTTCCTTTCTTCCTTCCTCCCTTCTTTCCATCCTCCCACCCTTTCCTTCCTTCTTTCCTTCCTTCCTTCATCCCTCCCTCCTTTCTTCCTCCCTCCCTTCTTTTCTTCCTTCCTTCCTTCCTCCCTCCTTCCCTTCCTTTCTTCCTCCCTCACTCCCTTATTTTCTTCCTTCCTTCCTTCCTTCCTTCCTTCCTTCCTTCCTTCCTTCCTTCCTCCCTCTCTTCCTTTCTTTCCTTCCTTCCTTCCTCCATCCCTCCCTTCTTCCTTCCTCTCACCCCTTTCCTTCCTTCCCTTCTTCATCCCTCCCTCTCTCCTTCCCTTCCTTCCTCCCTTCTTTTCTTCCTTCCTTCTTCCTTTTTTTTCTCCCTTCATCCCTTCCTTCCTATCTTTTGTTCCTCCCTCCCCCTTCATTTCTTCCTCCCTCTCTCTCTCTCTCTCTCTTTTCTTTTCTTTCCTCCCTCTCTTTCTTTCTTTTTTTCTTGCAAGCTCCTGATCATTACCAGAGACTGGGAGCTGTCTGTGACAGCTCGGTCACCATACCAGGAGAGCGCAGTAAGAAATCGCAGGCTTCCATGTGCAGCGCGATGGCGTCAAAACCCACTCTGTTTTCCGCCGCACTTTTGCCGGTCCTGCAAGCTTCCGATCATTACCAGGGAGAAGGACCTGTCTATGACAGCTCAGTCACTGCGCCGTGACCCTCAGTGAGAAACCTCAGACGCCCACGGACAGGCGCACATGTTCTTTGTCGTTACAGCTGTCACGTGATCAGGGGGGGGGGCGGTCCCACCGGCTACCAATCATTAGTGGGGACCGAGAGCTGTCTTAGTGGTGGGAGCGCCCAGTAATGCACATGCGCGGCGTGTGGTCATTAAAGCCCACCCCGTTTTGCCGCTGCACCTAAGCGTTACCTGGGCGGCAAGAGGTTTAAGTACACGAATAACCATCAACTACACAAAAAAAAGAACGCAAAAAAACGCAAAGTGAAACAAACTTAGGGGCAGATCCACAGAGATCTGCACCCGCGCAGCGTATCAGAGATACGCTACGCCGCCGTATCTTACCTCGCTTTAAATCGAATCCTGGAAGAATTTGCGCCGTAAGTTACGGCGGCGTAGTGTATCTTTGGCGGCGGAATTCAAATTGGCGATTGGGGGGCGTGATTCATTTAAATGAAGTGCGTCCCCGCGCCGAATGAACTGCGCATGCTCCGTTTCTAAATTTCCCGCCGTGCATTGCGCAACGGCGTAATTTTTTTTAACTTAGACGTGATTTACGTCCATCCCGATTCACGGGCGACTTACGCAAAAAAAGAAAAAAAAAAATTTTCGACGCGGGAACGACGCCCATACTTAACATTCTAACTATACGCCGCACAATAGCAGCTTTAACTATACGCTGGAAAAAGCCGACTACAGACGACGTAAGAGAATGCGACGTGGATCGTCAGAAATAGCTAATTTGCATACACGACGCAGAAAACAACGTGAACGCCACCCAGCGGACGCCGAAGTATTGCATACCCAGATGCCGTCGTATCTTATTTTGAGGATTCAAACCAAACATACGACGCGGGAAATTTGAAAGTACGCCGGCGTATCAATAGATACGCCAGCGTACTCTCTCTGTGGATCTGCCCCTAAACGACCAGAAATGCGCACCTTCTAAAAAAATAAAATAAAAAATAGATACATTTTGTTTTCCTCCGTAACGCGGCGATGGAACTGAATTGCGGCTCCTGCAAAAATCTTTTTTTTTTCCCGAAATGACTCGGCTGGGCAGCATTGACCAGCGACAGCGGCAGAGGAAGGAGGAAGCCGCTCGGAATGGAGTCGGCGGCGGCGGGCGGCTCTCGTACAGTCAGGGCGGTAGTTATCCGTTAGCTACGAACCCCCTTATTTTCCCTCCTAAACGCCCACCAGCTCTGCGCTTATGTATCAATTCCAATCCCGCGGCAAAGAAGTCACCGACCCGGTGATTATGACTAAGTATTCTCCCAACCATGGCGCCATTGATGGAAACGTTATCCGCCGCTAAATACGTCTCTCTCTCCATCTCTCACCTTCACGATAAACGCCGACGTCTTAACCAACCTCTCAGGGATCTCTA
>NC_053499.1:160374195-160400533 GCF_905171775.1 Rana temporaria | reverse complement strand
CTCTGCCGTCCGCGTGACCCGGCGGCGATGTGGAAGGTACTCTTCATTCCGAACCGGAAATCCAAAAGCGAATTTCGAATTTAGGAAATAAAATGATCACCCAGCGCAAGTAGATTTTGCTGCCGTACTCACCTTCAATCTTCAACCACATGTCCCGGAATGATGGCTGCAGCTGCAACATTGTTTTTTTTTTTCAACTTTTTTTTTTGTAAAAGTCAGTCTAGCGGCCAATTAGCCACTGGCTTCCTTTTACAGCTTCTACCGTCCCATTGGAGAGCCTGGAACGAAGCTGGCGGTTCCATCGAGGAAGGTCCCAGATCATCTCTATGGTATAGGACAGAGGTTCTCAACCCGGACCTCAAGTACCCCCACCCAGTGGCGTCACTAGGGTTGATGTCACCTGGTGCGGTAAAACATGGTGTCACACCCCCCCCCCCCTACCACTCTACCAACTATAGTCGCCCCTCAGTACAGACCCCCCCAGGACAAAGCACCCCCCTCCATTAGTAATGCCCCACCCATCGCAAGCCGACACCCACTGACCTCAAGTACCCCCCACCCAGTGGCGTCACTAGGGTTGGTGTCACCTGGTGTGGTAAAACATGGTGTCACCCCTCCCCTACTAACTTCAGTCGCCCCTCAGCACAGGCCCCCCCCCCCCCAGGACAAAGCACCCCCTCCATTAGTAATGCCCCACCCATCACAAGCCGACACCCACTACCCACTGACCTCAAGTACCCCCACCCAGTGGCGTCACTAGGGTTGGTGTCACCTGGTGTGGTAAAACATGGTGTCACCCCCCCCCCCTTTACCAACTATAGTCGCCCCTCAGTACAGACCCCCCCCCCCAGGACAAAGCACCCCCCTCCATTACTAATACCCCACCCATCACAAGCCGACACCCACTACCCACTGACCTCAAGTACCCCCACCCAGTGGCATCACTAGGGTTGGTGTCACCTGGTGTGGTAAAAGATGGTGCCCCCCCTACCAACTATAGTCGCCCCTCAGTACAGACCCCCCCCCCCAGGACAAAGCACCTCCCTCCATTACTAATACCCCACCCATCACAGACCGACACCCACTGACCTCAAGTACCCCCACCCAGTGGCGTCACTAGGGTTGGTGTCACCAGGTGTGGTAAAACTTGGTATCACCCCCCCCCCCCCTCTACCAACTATAGTCGCCCCTCAGTACAGACCCCCCCTCCATTAGTAATGCCCCACCCATCACAAGCTGACACCCACTACCCACTGACCTCAAGTACCCCCACCCAGTGTCGTCACTAGGGTTGGTGTCACCTGGTGTGGTAAAACATGGTGTCACCCCCTTACCAACTATAGTCGCCCCTCGGGACAAAGCACCCCCCTCCATTAGTAATGCCCCACCCATCACAAGCCGACACCCACTACCCACTGACCTCAAGTACCCCCACCCAGTGGCATCACTAGGGTTGGTGTCACCTGGTGCGGTAAAAGATGGTGCCCCCTACCAACTATAGTCGCCCCTCAGTACAGACCCCCTCCATTAGTACAGACCCCCCCAAGACGACTCTATACCACGTGATCAGCTGTGTCCAATCACAGCTGATCACGATGTGAACAGGATTTGTCTGTTTTTGTCATTCCTCCCCTCACACTGACAGCAAGGGAGGAGAGGAGAGCCATAAACCGACAAATCCACACGGGACATCTACTGATTATCAGTGCAGCCCCAACAGTGCCCACCACTGCTGCCAATCTGTGCCTATCGGCGCCCCTCGGTGCTCAGTGAAGGAGAAAAATTACTTATTTACTAAATTTTATAACATAATAAGGAAATAATATATAATGTTTGGGGGGGCTGTAAACATCCCTTGTGACAGCAATAGGCAAGGACAGGTACTCTTTATAGAGAGATCTGGTGTCTACTAGATTTTAAAAATGGCGCTGTTTACATCCAGGGAAACCGGAAGCGATAAAAATGTTTGTCGCTTCCGGTTTCCTATACCATAGAGCCCATTGGGGACCTTCCTGGTCTTCGAAAAAGCTCTATGGTGAGCCAGCAGAAGTGCCAGGTTCTCTGGTGGGATGGAGAACCCAGAGAGGCACCAGCGGGGAGGGGTAGGGAGGGTGCGACCTCCCGCCGCCTGTAATGGCCATCCAGCTGTTAATTAGCTGCTAGGATGGCTTCTACTAAAAATGCCGGCCACCGGCAGAAAAAAAAAACGATACTGGGATGATGACTGTAGCTGCAGGCAACCTCCCGCCGCCTGTAATGGCCATCCAGCGATACTGGGATGACGACTGTAGCTGCAGGCAACCTCCCGCCGCCTGTAATGGCCATCCAGCGATACTGGGATGACGACTGTAGCTGCAGGCAACCTCCCGGTATACCACTTGAAAGCCCCAATGTATATGTACGTTCCGTATAGTACGGTAGGCGGTCTTTATCATTATTATTATCAGTGTTTTCATTTTTCACTCTTATTTTCTTCCTTGGTTTTTAGGTTGGGTTGCCGTTTATTCGAAGATGGAATGGACGTGGTTCTTTTCGACATAAGAAAACCGGTTCAGAATCTCCCGGAAGGAATCCGGTTTATACAAGGGGACATTCGCTCCCTCTCCGCGGTGGAAGATGCCCTCACCAGCGCCAGTTGCGTAATCCACACGGCCTCCTACGGAATGTCGGGCCGGGAACAACTGCAAACGCGGCTCATCGAAGAGGTCAACGTGAAGGGTACGGAGAACGTCCTCCAAGCTTGTGTGAGTAAAGGGGTCCCGAGACTGGTGTACACCAGCACGTTCAACGTGGTGTTCGGAGGGCAGACGATTCGCAACGGAGACGAGTCTATGGAATACCTACCTCTGCACCGCCATGCCGATAACTACTCCCGCACCAAAGCCATCGCCGAGATGAAGGTCCTCCAAGCCAACGGGCTTGAGCTGGCCGATAAAAGCGGGTTCTTAAGGACTTGCGCTCTTAGATCAGCTGGAATCTACGGGCCGGGGGAACAAAGACATCTCCCGAGGATCATTAAGACCGTTGACCAAGGTTTGTTCATGTTCTTGTACGGCGATCACCAGAACCGGGTGCAGTTTGTACACGTGGACAATCTGGTTTCTGCCCACGTTTTGGCAGCTGAAGCCCTTGCCGAAGAGAAAAACCACATCGCGGCTGGGAAGCCGTACTTCATCGCCGATTGCCAACCGGTTGACAACTTCGAATTCCTACAGCCTTTCATCGAAGGCCTCGGGTATAAATACCCAACCTTTCGCCTCCCCCTCTTCTTCGTCTACCTTATGGCCTACCTCACCGAATGGCTACATTATCTTGTCAGACCTCTTTACAACTTCCAGCCGTTGCTCACCCGCGCCGAAGTGTACAAAACGGGCGTCACTCACTACTTCAACCTGGATAAAGCCAAGAGGGAGCTTGGATATGAACCCAAGCCTTTTAAAATGTCCAAAGTCACCGAATGGTACAAAGCTCAGGGGTACGGAAAACGGGTAACAAAGGGCAGAAACTATAACTTCCTTTTGGACCTGGCCTTGTGTCTTCTGTTTATTGTGGTGCTGCTTGCTTGGTTTCCTAAAGTGGTGGGGTGAAGGTCTCACTTCCCGGACGTCCAGGGCAAAGTTCTTTTGAGGCTTACCGAATACCTACAACGTCGGAGTCACCGATTTCAATCGGAGGCTGTTGTGTCTTGAGAATACCCCAGATCCAGTAGAGATTTATTGATCTCTTAAAAAATAAAGTGTCTCAGTGATTGCACTGTCGCATATACAATCTCCAAGCCAAAAGCCACACAAATACGTGATGACATCATGACGTATAGCTCCACCCAACACGTTTCGTCATAGGTGAAAAACAAGGGAATCCTAATCCCATGCTCCCTGGAAGATGTCAATTATGACGAAACGTGTTGGGTGCAGCTATACAATTTTGTGATTGTGTGTGGTGTGTTTTTTATTTTTTTTAATGATTTGCCTTTAGTTCTATGTTGGTGGACCCAATAATGGCCTCCCCAGATTTGATCAGGTTTGTAGCAGTGTATGGCCTTTCTTCAACACACCTACCTCAATGTGTGTGTGTGGGGGGAAGCCTTTAGGTGCCTTCACTTTTTTCCTGAAGAAATTTCTATTGATTTTGGTGACCGTCTCTATAAATCGAAATTCCGTAGAAGAGTCTAAACTACCTTCGCAGCAGGGCTCCCCCATCACTGCACGGGTTAAATGCTTGCTTTTGAGACGGGCACCATTAAAAAAACGTTCTACCTAATCTATACATTGCTCCCCGGCCCTCCACGGCAGCCGGCACTCTCTCGCCAAAATTCCGGGTAGTGTGTGGGCGCTTCTTGACCTAAAACGGAACTTCAATCAAACCAAGCCCCCCCCCCCCCATCCAAACAAGTCCCCATGCTTTATTTTGCTAAGAAATCAACCCCCCCCCCCCCCCCCTTAGCATTTCTGCTTGTGGCCATCTTGAGTAAGGGAATTCATGTAGCATTTACATCCTGGAATCCATCTGCCTTTAGCTCATGCATGCAGGAGGGTGTTGCTTAGCTGAGAAAGTTCCCACCTCCTTTCGTGCCCCTGATTTACTAAATCTGGTGCAGCCGTGTAGAGTAACCAATCGGCTTCCAGGTTTTATTGCCAAAGCTTAATTGAACAAGCTGAAGCTAGAAGCTGATTGGCTCCCATTCACGGCTGCACCAGATTCCGTCTTCTCCAGTCTTAGTAAATCTCCTCCTGTGTGCCGACCAACACTCTCTCCTGTCATATTTCTTTTTAAGTTCCTAAAGACTAATTCTGTATTAATTATTTCTGCAAATTTGAAACTACGAACAATTGAGAACTTCCACATTTATTCCCGGGAGATTTTGTAACTAATGGGATTTTTTTGAATTTTTTTTTCCAATGTCATTTATATTTCTAATGTATGAAATAAAATATTAACAGGTTGTGTTGTGTTTATTATAAGAAATCTTTTTGTATGTGTTGTGCCAAGAAAAGTCCTAAACCTGTCCCCTCTTCAGCATCTTTAACCACTTCAGCCCCGGACCATTTTGCGATTCGGCACTGCGTCGCTTTAACTGACAATTGCGCGGTCGTGCGACGTGGCTCCCAAACAAAATTGACGTCTTTTTTTTCCCCACAAATAGAGCTTTCTTTTGGTGGTATTTGATCACCTCTGCGGTTTTTATTTTTTGCGCTATAAACAAAAATAGAGCGACAATTTTGGAAAAAAAAAATATTTTTTACTTTTTGCTGTAATAAATATCAGCCAAAAAATGTATAAAAAAACGTTATTTTTTTCCTCAGTTTAGGCCGATACGTATTCTTCTACATATTTTTCATAAAAAAAAAAATCGCAATAAGCGTTTATTGATTGGTTTGCCAAAAGTTCTAGCATTTACAAAATAGGGGATAGTTTTATGGCATTTTTATTAATATTTGTTTTTTTTTTTACTAGTAATGGCGATCAGCGATTTTTTTTTTTTTTTTTCTTTTCGGTACTGCGACATTATGGCGGACACTTCGGACACTTTTGACACATTTTTGGGACCATTGGCATTTTTATAGCGATCAGTGCTAAAAAAAAAGGCATCGATTAATATAAAAATGCCACTGGCAGGGAAGGGGTTAACACTAGGGGGCGGGGAAGGGGTTAAGTATGTTCCCTGGGTGTGTTCTAACTAGGGTTGTCCCGGGTCCGATTTTGAGTATTTGCGGGAGTACTTGTACTCCCGCAAATGCCCCCGAAGCCTGGCCGAATACTTGCGCCCCCCGCCGCCGGATATGGGGGGACATGGCTGCATCTGTGGGGGGACATGGCTGCATTTGGGGACACATTTAAAAAAAAAGTATCGGTATTCGGTATCGGCGAGTACTTGAAAAAAAGTATCGGTACTTGTACTCGGTCCTAAAAAAGTGGTATCGGGACAACCCTAGTTCTAACTGTAGGGGGTGTGGCCTCACTAGGGGAAATGACTGATCGCCGTTCATACATTGTATGAACAGAAGATCAGCATTTCTGCCCTGACAGGACCGGGATCTGTGTGTTTACACACACAGCTCCCGGTCCCCGCTCTGTAACGAGCAATCGCGGGTGAGCGGCGGCGAACGCGCCCGCCGGGCACGCGCACGGAAGTCAGGGACGAGCGGGGGGCGCGCGCCACTAGTGGCCGCTTTGAGAGCCCGACGTATAGCTACGGGCTCTCGCGCAGGGGAGCCGACCTGCCGCCGTATAACTGCGGCGGCTGGTCGGCAAGTAGTTAAAGGTAATGTTACGCCGAGCAAATTGATACCCAACATGTCACGCTTCAAAAGTGCGCTTGCTCCTGGAATGGCGACAAACTTTGGCCCCTAAAAATCTCCATAGGCGAAGATTAAACATTTCTACAGGTTACCAGTTTTGAGTTACAGAGGAGTTCTAGGGCTAGAATTATTGCTCTCGCTCTAACGTTCGTGGCGATACCTCACATGTGGGGTTTGAACACCGTTTTACATATGTGGGCGTGACTTACGTATGCATTCGCTTCTGCGTGCGAGCTCGTCGGGGCGGGGAGTGCTTTACATTTTTTTTTTTTTTTTTTTTCATTTATTTAACTTTTTATTGTTAAGATTGAAAACTATTTTTGTCCAGTTTTACTTTTGATAATAAAAAAAAAAAAAAGGAAGACGATATCTATTACTCTTTACCGCCAAATGAAAGCACCGCTCTGTCCTGGAAAAAGTCTAATCCACCTGGATGCGGAAAGTAGTCGTGATGTGGAGCTGTGAAGAAGCCCCCCGACGTTGGTGTGAAACATGTAAGCTGATACCTGTAGTTCACCTTTTGTATCCGGCACTTGAATAAAGATATTGCAGAGGAGTGCGGCCGCCCAGCCTTCTTTCCTTCTAGTTGTGGCGATCTGTACGGTTTTACCAACACATGTCAAAGTCGCAAAATTGTGCTCAGGCATTAACAATTTACTTACCCTGAGGAGGGAAGGGGTTAAAGAAAGAGACACTTGTATAAATCACTCCAAACCTTTATTAACGTGTATAAAAACAATTGTTTGTGTAAAACTCAAAAAAAGATATCCGGCAACATTAAATTAAAAGGTCGTGTTTTCATTTTCAGACGCAATCCGGGATCTGTTGGGTTTCATACGACGCTCAATGGATGACGGAATTACATTGTTGCCTTTTTTTTTTTTTTTTTTTTTACCAAATTGTGTAAACTCAGCAAGTCTGAAGGGAAAATTCCCCATCACATAAAACGGGGGTCTTGCATTTAAATTTATGGAGGTCCAGGTGGTAAAAGTCTGAATCTTATGTTTGCACTGTAATACATTACAGCGGAGTCCCCCCCCCCCCTTTAATATTGCAACTTCCCCTTTACATCACAGACCCCCTTCACAGCAGCCCCACAGTGTCCTCAGTTCCCCTTCATGTCCCGGCACCCAATCACATTGCAGCCACCTTCACGTCAGTGTCCCCTTACACATCACAGTACCCCATTACACATCACAGTGCCCCATTACACATCACAGTGCCCCATTACACTGCATCCCCTGTACTTCATAGTATCCCTTTTAAAAATCTCAGTGCCCCTTTAGAGCTGGTTCAAACAGGGGCCATTTGTCAGGCGACTCCGCTCTGTTCAATGGAACTGTTCTAATAGGAGCGACGCAAGTCGCTCCGACTTAGAAAAAGGTTCTTGTACGACTTTGGGGGCGACTCGGGGCGACTTGCATTGACTTCAATACAGAAGTCATTTTGCAAGTCGCCTCTGAAGTCGTCTTGAGATCGCCTTGCCAAGTCGCCCCCAAAGTCGTGCTGCCCCTGTGTGAACCGGGTCTTACACATCACAGTGCCCCTTTACACATCAAAGTGCCCCATTACACATCACAGTGCCCCGTTACACTGCATCCCCTGTACTTCATAGTATCCCTTTAAAAAATCTGTGCCCCATTACACATCACAATGCCCCTTATCACAGTGCCCCTTATCACAGTGCCCCTTTACACATCATAGTGCCCCTTTACACATCACAGTGTCCCTTATCACTGTGCCCCATTACACATCACAGTGCCCCTTATCACAGTGCCCCATTACACATCACAGTGCCTCTTATCACAGTGCCCCATTGTACATCACAATGCCCCTTATCACAGTGCCCCTTATCACAGTGCCCGTTTACACATCATAGTGCCCCTTTACACATCACAGTGTCCCTTATCACTGTGCCCCATTACACATCACAGTGCCTCTTATCACAGTGCCCATTGTACATCACAGTGCCCCTTATCACATCACAGTGCCCCTTATCACAGTGCCCCATTGCACATCACAGTGCCCCATGGCACATCACAGTGCCCCTTATCACTGTGCCCCATTACACATCACAGTGCCTCTTATCACAGTGCCCCATTGCACATCACAGTGCCCCTTTACACATCACAGTGCCTCTTATCACAGTGCCCCATTGCACATCACAGTGCCCCTTATCACAGTGCCCCATTGCACATCACAGTGCCTCTTATCACAGTGCCCCATTACACATCACAGTGCCCCTTATCACAGTGCCCCTTTACACATCACAGTGCCCCTTATCACAGTGCCCCTTTACACATTATAGTGCCCCTTTACACATCACAGTGCCCCATTACACATCACAGTGCCCCATTACACACCACAGTGCCCCATTGCACATCACAGTGCCCCTTATCACAGTGCCCCTTAACACATCACAGTGTCCCTTATCACTGTGCCCCTTTACACACCACAGTGCCCCTTTACACATCACAGTGCCCCTTTACACACCACAGTGCCCCTTTACACATTATAATATTTCATTACACTGCAGTCCCCTTCATGTCGCAGTGCCCCGTTCATTTCCAGCCTCCCCTGCACCATCCTACGCGGGCAGAGGCACTTATCAGCCTGTCTGTCCTCTCCCAGGTCTCCCGCCCCCGGGCGCCGGTATCATTCTTACAGCAATGCTGCAGATCTGGACGGAGGGCGGGAGCCGACAAACATATGGTAACAAGATTGTGATCACCGGCCTGTTAACTTGAAAAGACTTCCACACTCAGTACAGATCCCCAGCATCTCTCTGCCTGACTGTCTCTTCTCCTCGCTCCAGCGGGGGGGTGTACACAGATCCGGGGGAAGGGAAACGCCCCTCCATACCTGGAAGTACCAGGTGTTCTTTTTTTTTTATCCTAACAACAAGGAAGTGAATGGAAGAGGACTGCTGATGGGGTCACCATTATAGATAACCAGTTCCATTGCCCTGTATGAGTAAAGAATAGGTTCACTTTAAAGCACAACACCGGGAAACACTCATATAGAACTGCAATATGAATGGTCCTAATTATATCCTGTCCTGGAAATTTTATATCAATGTATTTAATATGTATTGTCATAGTGTCACCCAGTGTTTAGTACTTCCGCAACCCGCTCTAAAGAGCCGACTGGGGCGGTCTGAGACCGGTTGACTCCCGTCTGGTAGTGGAAAACGTCTTGAGGTTGGAGTGTGATGTTTGCGGCGTGGGGATGTGTCCGCCGACGAGGGGCCCTCTGTGCATTAGTGCGAACGATCGTTGAGGAGGGGATATGCTCCAGGGGAGGGCTGGGCAGAGGGGCAGGGTGGCAATTGCCTCCCAGGCTGCCCTAACTTATGTTCAAAATGCCCGCTACCATTTTATTTTTTATTCTGGTCTTGGAAGTCGGGCCAACCATTAGCTGTTGCATTCCAGGAGTTGTAGTCCACCTGGTGGGTGGAAAACAGAGCAGAGGAAACTGCAACTTCCTGGGACTGAATTCTTGGAAGCAGGCAGAGGCAGGGCATGCCAGGGAATTGGGACGCAGGGCTGCAGGACTGGGCGCTGGCTGCAACTTGACCCCAGGACCAGGAGCATTACCCCCCAGGAAGCCGTGGCGTGCAAGGACCTGCTAAACTGAGATCACTGAGGTGAGAGACCCTGACACCTCTAGCTGACCCCCATCTCCCCCCCCCCCATACACCCCATGTAACCTGCCCCAGTGATCAGGCTGCATTGGTTGGGCACTGGATTTGACTGCACTGATGGGCACTGGTAAGGCTGCATTGAAAAATCAGATTGGCCATGGATGGTGAGCTGATTCAGCGGTTCAATGGGCCACTTAACTGGACTTGCCCCCCAGGCCTAAGGCTGCCAGCCCTCCCCTGATATGCTCGCTCCGCAAGGACATTAGTGGTTATAGGTGGATGTGCCCTCTGATCAGCATGGTCGTGATTCGTAGCGCACGCCTGCAGATAGCCTCCATTCCACCTACAATAATAGTATAATCCGAATATGCGTTATTCTATGGAACGGCGCATAATAAGGATTCCTATCAGCGGGAATATGAGAGCTTTTCAAAGTCGGGGGGGGGGGGTCTATGTTTTAAAGCAATACTGCTTAGTTTTCTAGGAGCATACACACTTTCCCTGCCCGGAGACGCCCATAAGACTTTAGCCAGCATTGTATTGTATTCATGTATTGTATTGTATTAGACATCCTGTTAGAGGGATGCCCTTATATGGACATTTCCTGTGTGAAGGGGGACATCCTGTGATGACCACTCCCATGTGGGAGGTGATTAGCTGCTGAAGCCGTCACTTCCTGTTTGTGAGATCTTTGGTAAATTGCTGTGATGCCGAGATGATAAGAACAGTGTGGTGATGTCTCTTGACTTGGATGAATGGCAAATCCGAATCAATGGCGAGTGGACTTTTAGCTTAAGATGGATTATTACATTAAGACGAAATCTGTAATTATTAGCACCGGCAAAATGGCGGCGTGCTGCGTATACAACCTATTTTTCCATGTTAACCCCCAAATTCATAATTAAATAGAAGTCCAAAAAGTAAATACACCCCATGAGATCTTCAGATTACGAACTTTCAGTAATATTTTATCGACCTTTTACACACACAGTTCAAGTATATCTTTTTTGCCACACACCAACGTTCTCGACTCGTCCGATCCGTGGCGCGTGTCAATATTACAAACTATCTTTCCTGAAGAGTTGAATTTTCCGGGGCTTTTTGCAAAAAAAAAATAGCTTTCGGTCATTTTTTTTTGGTAGAGAACTTGGATCTCCATGTCGACAAAAACAAAAAAACAACATACAAAACAAGATTATAAAGTTCATTTCTTGTTGGACCACAAAAACGAGACGAAAAACGTCATTGAACTTCAAAAACCACCTCCGGGGTCTTCTCTCTCTCCGTCTCCATCAGCGAAAAATGGCAGCAAGGAGTTCGAGAGTCGCAGACGATGCTTCACTGAAGGTTTATAGTGGATGCTTTTCATGGATTGTTGAAGGTTATCCAAGTTTTTGATAAAGTTTTTTTTGTTTCAAAAGTTCTCCACTTGATTGTAATTTTGATGTTCCCAGGATTTGGAAGAGGGCGCCCTCTCTCCAGCATCGATCGGCTATGAGTAAAATCTGCTGTTACTTACGCGTTTCTCCCCTAGCCTTAAAAAAGGAGAGAACACAAACAATTAGCACCATAATAAAGGGAGCTTTAGCTAACTCACTAAAAAAGTCTACCTGGATGCATTGACTTTTATCAAGATTGGGAACTTCATGAAAAGGACATTTAAAGAGACTCAATCAGGGCAAAGTGACGGAGACCCTGGAAACATCCGCTGATGCAAAAATTTCCCGCGATCCCATGCCACGTCAGAGTCTGGAGCACCAACCCTGTGCAAGCTACATGTAGAATGGTGTTGGAACTTACATGGAGTCAGGGGCGTCGGGAGTGGGGGCTAGGGGGGGCTGGAGCCCCGAATGGGTCCCCGAAAATCCCAGAGTCTCACGATTGCAGGTTTCCATTGTTAGCCCCGAGCAAGCGGCGAGCACCGGGACCAATCTGATCCAGAGCGCCACTGAAAGTGGCCAAGTGCCATAGCAGGCCCCGCCTTCTGGAGCCTGCGCAAAGCCTATGATGGACGTCCCACTGGTCCAATGCTGGGACCACGGGACATGTGACGTCCATCATAGGCGCTGCAGGCTCCAGAAGGCGGGATTTACAATGTGGTCGCCGCACCACATCCCTGCTTGGTGCTCGTGTGTGCGGCTCTTCTCTCCTCCCCTCCTCGCCTCTCCTCCTCGGCTCTCTTCCCCTCCAGGCTCCTCGCCTCTCCTCTCCACCTCGGCTCTCCTCCCCTCCCGGCTTCTCACCTCTCCTCCTCGCTTCTCCTCTCCTTGGCTCTCCTCCCCTCTCCACCTCGGCTCTCCTCCCCTCCAGGCTCCTCGCCTCTCCTCTCCTCCTCGCCTCTCCTCTCCTTGGCTCTCCTCCCCTCCAGGCTCCTCGCCTCTCCTCTCCTCCTCTCCTCTCCTCTCCTTGGCTCTCCTCCCCTCCTCGCCTCTCCTTGGCTCTCCTCCCCTCCTCGCTTCTCCTCCTCGGCTCTCTTCCCCTCCAGGCTCCTTGCCTCTCCTCTCCACCTCGGCTCTCCTGCCCTCCAGGCTTCTCGCCTCTCCTCTTCTCCTCGCCTCTCCTCTCCTTGACTCTCCTCCCCTCCTCATTTAGAGCAATGCACGCCGGGATATTTTAGGGACGGCTCATGCGCAGTTCGTTCGGCGCAAGGACGCGCTTCATTTAAATGAAACACGCCCCCCTACCCGCTGAATTTGAATTCCGCCGGGTGATTTACGTTACGCCGCCGCAACTTTACACGCAAGTGCTTTGTGAATAAAGCACTTGCCTGAAAAACTTGCTGCAGCGTAACGTAAATCAGATACGTTACGCCCGCCCAGTTTTACGCCATTCTACGATAATCTGGGCCTAAATGCTACGTGGATCATCTGCCCATACCCAAGAAGGCCACTCCTGGGATGTATGATATTATTTTGACCTAGGCCAGAAACCAGGAAGCAAGTGAAGAAATGTTCAAGGAAGGAGGGGCTTTCTCAGCTAAGCACACCCTCCTGCCTGCACGCCTGAGCTACGGACAGATAGATTCCAGGAAGTAATTGCTACATGAATCATCTGCCCCAACTCTAGATGGCCACGGCCAGAAATGCTAAGGGGGTGTTTTTCAAAGTGATTTCTCAGCAAAATAAAGCATGGAGACCTGGATGGATGGGGGAGTTTGCTTTGAAAATTAAAAATGAATTAAATAGCGTTTTCATTTTTTGGTGCTCAGATGCGGTGTAGTTCCGCTTTATGTTCCAACCTACAGGTCCGCGATGAGCAATTCTCAGTGCTTAGTGACAAAGAAGTAGAATTTGCAAAAATGAAGAGTAACTGTTCTAATCTCACATTTAATTAACTTTCTCCACCTTTATTAGAAGGAAGACATATGGTACAGAATGGCAACAAAATATTGGATGGGCATCAGGGGGGAAATATCAGCTCACGATGGTAATGTAAGCAATACATCTTACCTGGTTCAGATCCAATCATCATTATTACTAAAAAAAACAGCAAATACAACTAAAAATGGAAGAATGCGGGGGAAATATATAAACACGGCAGTAATTATCTGTTCGCTTGTGCTTGCTGAGCAAGGTTTACATTTTCAGTTTTATTACTCCAAAGCATTCACTTCAGGTATAATTAAATGTTCGTTTGTCCTTTAAGCAAATATTATCCACTTTGTTTATCACCTCTATATTTTAAAGGCAGACTACGCTCAAAAGAAAAGTTGTTGTACATGGCAAAGTTGAAGAGTATGTATTGTGTTGAAGTTGTTGTACATGGCAAAGTTGAAAGGTATGTATTGTGTTGAAGTTGTTGTACATGGCAAAGTTGGAGAGTTTGTATTGCATTGAAGTTGTTGTACATGGCAAAGTCGAAGAGTTTGTATTGTGTTGAAGTTGTTGTACATGGCAAAGTTGAAGAGTTTGTATTGCATTGAAGTTGTTGCACATGGCAAAGTTGAAGAGTATGTATTGTGTTGAAGTTGTTGTACATGGCAAAGTTGAAGAGTATGTATTGTGATGAAGTTGTTGTACATGGCAAAGTTGAAGAGTATGTATTGTGTTGAAGTCGTTGTACATGGCAAAGTTGAAGAGTATGTATTGAGTTGAAGTTGTTGTACATGGCAAAGTCGAAGAGTATGTATTGTGTTGAAGTCGTTCTACATGGCAAAGTTGAAGAGTATGTATTGTGTTGAAGTTGTTGTACATGGCAAAGTTGAAGAGTATGTATTGTGTTGAAGTTGTTGTACATGGAAAAGTTGAAGAGTTTGTATTGCATTGAAGTTGTTGCACATGGCAAAGTTGAAGAGTATGTATTGTGTTGAAGTTGTTGCACATGGCAAAGTTGAAGAGTATGTATTGTGTTGAAGTTGTTGTACATGGAAAAGTTGAAGAGTGTGTATTGTGTTGAAGTCGTTGCACATGGCAAAGTTGAAGAGTATGTATTGTGTTGAAGTTGTTGCACATGGCAAAGTTGAAGAGTATGTATTGAGTTGAAGTTGTTGTACATGGCAAAGTTGAAGAGTATATATTGTGTTGAAGTTGTTGCACATGGCAAAGTTGAAAAGTATGTATTGTGTTGAAGTTGTTGTACATGGCAAAGTTGAAGAGTATATATTGTGTTGAAGTTGTTGCACATGGCAAAGTTGAAAAGTATGTATTGTGTTGAAGTTGTTGTACATGGCAAAGTTGAAGAGTATGTATTGTGTGGAAGTTGTTGTACATGGCAAAGTTGAAGAGTATGTATTGTGTTGAAGTTGTTGTACATGGCAAAGTTGAAGAGTATGTATTGTGTTGAAGTTGTTGTACATGGCAAAGTTGAAGAGTATGTATTGTGTTGAAGTTGTTGCTCATGGCAAAGTTGAAGAGTATGTATTGTGTTGAAGTTGTTGTACATGGCAAAGTTGAAGAGTATGTATTGTGTTGAAGTTGTTGCTCATGGCAAAGTTATAGAGTATGTATTGTGTTGAAGTTGTTGTACATGGCAAAGTTGAAGAGTATGTATTGCATTAAAGTTGTTGAACATGGCAAAGTTGAAAAGTATGTATTGTGTTGAAGTTGTTGTACATGGCAAAGTTGAAGAGTATGTATTGCATTAAAGTTGTTGAACATGGCAAAGTTGAAGAGTATGTATTGTGTTGAAGTCGTTGTACATGGCAAAGTAGAAGAGTATGTATTGCATTGAAGTTGTTGTACATGCAAAGTTGAAGAGTATGTATTGTGTTGAAGTCGTTGTACATGGCAAAGTTGAAGAGTATGTATTGCATTGAAGTTGTTGTACATTGCAAAGTCGAAGAGTATGTATTGTGTTGAAGTTGTTGTACATGTTGTACATGGCTAGTCCTCCCTATGTGATAAAAAAAAGGGTCAATATGCTACTGAGTGACTACAAATACGACACATCGCTGATCCATAGATGCCCATACTAGACTGCATCTGCCCCAGAGGTATCATTACAATCTTTTCCATTGTTGGTCTCAATATTGGTCTCATTTTTAAAAAATTTGCACTTGGCACTCAAAATAAAGCAAAACCAGCAATCGTGTTTAATAAACAAAAGCAACATATAAAATGCATAAACTAGAGGAGTTTATCTCGTACCAACTATAATAATGGTATCTGTGGTGGTGAACACAGGTAAAATTCCACATCTTAAGAACATAAAATCTGTCTAGAATCTGTCCATACATAAAGTATTGTTTCCCTTCACCTGTAATGACCTTGAAGGCCTGAAGAAGTTTTGGCCAAGTCTCTCTGCCCAGCCAGGGAACTTCTGCTCTTCTTATGGGATTCATTGCCAGCCTAGCCCTGTGATAGAATCCTGTTGGGGTGTTTGGATCTGCCTTTTGGCCCTTTTTCTCAGTTGGATACACCTAGTACGGCTCCCAGGAGAACCTTCCAGGAGTGACCTCCATACAATGGCCACACAACCCCATTTGGTACTTCACAACTCTCAAGGAACAGTGACTTTCCCCTGAGACTCACCTGAACTGCCATATATACTCATCAACCTGTGATTGGGAACAAGACAGTTTCCACCACCTGTAGCCATCACTCCATCATTTTATGGCTTTGTGTCTTCTTCTTGTTCTACTTGAGATGGTCAAAGACTATGGACATGCCAAGAGAAGATGATCTAAGACTAAGGGCATGCTACAAGAGACTGTGGACATGCTACAGGCCAGGGGTGGCCTAAGACCAAGGGCATGCTTCAAGACATGGTAAAAAGACTTTGGACATGCTTGGAGGAGATTATCTAAGACTAAGGGCATGCTACAAGACATGGTAAAAAGACTATGGACATGCTTGGAGGAGATTATCTAAGACTAAGGGCATGCTACAAGAGACTGTGGACATGCTACAGGGGGTGGCCTGAGACTAAGGGCATGCTACAAGACATGGTAAAAAGACTATGGACATGCTTGAGGAGATGATCTAAGACTAAGGGCATGCTACAAGAGATGGCCAAAGACTTTGGACATGCTAGGAGGAGATGATCTAAGACTAAGGGCATGCTACAAGAGATGATCAGAGACTAAGGGCATGCTATGAGAGATGATCAGAGACTAAGGGCATGCTACGAGAGATGATCAGAGACTAAGGGCATGCTTCGAGAGATGATCAGAGACTAAGGGCATGCTACAAGAGATGATCAGAGACTAAGGGCATGCTACAAGAGATGGTCAAAGACTATGGACATGCCAAGAGAAGATGATCTAAGACTAAGGGCATGCTACAAGAGACTGTGGACATGCTACAGGGGGTGGCCTAAGACTAAGGGCATGCTACAAGACATGGTAAAAAAACTTTGGACATGCTAAGAGGAGATGATCTAAGACTAAGGGCATGCTACAAGAGATGATCAGAGACTAAGGGCATGCTACATGAGATGATCAGAGACTAAGGGCATGCTACAAGAGATGATCAGAGAATAAGGTAATGCTACAAGAGATGGTCAAAGACTATGGACATGCTAAGAGGAGATGATCTAAGACTAAAGGCATGCTACATAAGATGATCAGAGACTATGGTCATGCCAAGAGAAGATGATCTAAGACTAAGGGCATTCTACAAGAGATGACTAGTGACTGTAGACATGCTGAAGAAGACTTGTCAGACTACAAACATGACAGAGTAGTTGGAGACCGAGGACATGCTTTAGGAGACTGAAGACACATTAGATGACATCATAGACTGGAGACACATTAGATGACATCATAGACTGGAGACACATTAGATGACATTATAGACTAGAGACACATTAGATGACATCATAGACTGGAGACACATTAGATGACATCATAGACTGGAGACACATTAGATGACATCATAGACTGGAGACACATTAGATGACATAATAGACTGGAGACACATTAGATGACATCATAGACTGGAGACACATTAGATGACATTATAGACTGGAGACACATTAGATGACATCATAGACTGGAGACACATTAGATGACATCATAGACTGGAGACACATTAGAGGACATCATAGACTGGAGACACATTAGATGACATCATAGACTGGAGACACATTAGATGACATCATAGACTGGAGACATATTATATACAACTGCTGGAGATCACTGCTACTACAGACTCTTTACAAACCAATGCTTCCATGTTTTTGCCCCCCTCACACCCACCTTAAAAATGACGGGTGGCACATTTGATATATTGTAGCTTTTAGCAAGATCCAAAATAAAAGATTAGGAAGGAATAAAAAAACGAAAATGTCAAATGAGACGACGGACTGCACAGAAAATACACACAATACCGTGAAACAAACAATTAAACCACTAGAATACTTCTCCTTTACTGGCTTCAGTCAATACACAGACTACTGTCTTTAGGGGCCCCCGAGGGCGCAACAGGAAGTGACGAAGGTCTGGCACCCAGATAGAGGGTTCCAAGTTGTAGGAAAATGAATTCTATATGGAAAATTCCCTGTGGCCAATGTTACCCGTTGTACCCGGAGCACAGGTATGTCTCAGGTGTCAGTTACCTTATTAATCAAGCAGATTCTGATGGCTTTACTTGCGGGGCCCTGGCCTGAAATAAGAGAGAGATAAGGAATGATTCTAAAAAAAAAAAGAGTTGACATCGGTTTCAAATGTTCTGTCTGTCTGTTCTGGCTTTATTCCGAGCAGCTTTTCCTGTTCTGGAAGGATTAACAGGTAATACAACTATTTTATGGGGGGGGGGGGGGGGGCTCGGAAAAACAAAGACTGTGTCACATCGGTCATTTTTTTGTTTTGCCCAGAGCTCCACCTCAAGGCTTTTTTTGATATTCAATTATAGTGTCTTAACTGGTCCGACACACAGGGATGGACTGGCCATTGGGACTACAGGGAGTTTCCTGGTGGGCCGATGGCTTAGTGGGCCGGCTTCAGTGACAGCGGACCGCTGCCCCCCTCCGTTCCTCTGTCTCTCCCTTCCCGCAGCGCTCACCTCCTCTCCCTCCCCGCATCGCTCACCTGGGGGGGAACAGCGAAGCAGGGGGGATGACAGAGGAGCATGGGGGGACCAGGTCAAAGCGGTGTGCAGTACCGAGTTTGGCCTGAGGTGGGGTGTGTATGCAAGACAGCTTGAACGGAATTCCGTCAGAGTTTATTCCGACGGACACTCTGATCGTGTGTACGGGGCATAAGAGAGTGGATTATAGGATTTTACAGGCATTTTAATTTTGGGGTAGGGCTTATATTCCAGCCCTGCTGGAAAATACCGCTAGGTCTTATTTTCCGGGTATGGCTTTTTTCCCCGGGGCGGGTCTTATTTTCGGGGTAGGTCTTATTTTCAGGGTAGGGCTGAAAACACTAGGGTAGGGCTGAAAACACGGTACAGAGAACGTTAGAAAAGGAAAAAATCTTTCAGTTAGGGTCAACATCTACTTTTAGCGCATGCACCGCGGTGAGAAGGAGCCCTCAGTTAGAGTAAGAACACACAGTAGGTTAATAAACGTCACATGAATCACCGACAAAGACCAGACAGAAGCCAACTCTTTTGAGAACCAAGTGCAAAACAGAGAACCCAATTGCCACCACCAGCTAGGACCTTACTCTATGTTAGATAGTGAACCACAACACCAAGAAGACAAAAGAGAAATATGACCACAAAAAACACAGACTATGACTGAGGACAGCAATGAGTCTTAGCGCTACGACACGTCAGTAGGACACCTGTGAAGATGAGACACCACCACCAATGAAAACATGCTTGTCCATGACTCTATGACAGTGTTTCTCAACTCCAGTCTTCAAGGCGCCCCAACAGGTCATGTTTTCAAGATTTCCCTCAGATGAAACGACAGTGGTAATTACTAAGGAAGTGAAACTGATCAGATCACCTGGGAAAAATAATGGGAAGCCTGAAAATGTGACCTGTTGGGGTGCCTTGAGGACTGGAGTTGAGAAACCCTGCTCTATCACGCACATTGGACCACGAGGCCCAGCATGCCCCACAAAAGTTTAACACGAGTTGCCACCAACATTTGAAGCAACTCGGTCACTACAATCAATGTGTGAAGGTGTTCCCTCAACGCAGCCACAGAGTTCTCACAGCTCCTGTGAATTTTGCTTTAGGAAAGAGAAAAAGCCAACTAAAGAATCTTCAGAATCTGACACTTCCAAGAGTGTCGATTTGCTGGTCGTCTTCTGCACTCTGTGGTTCCTTCTGCCGACTGTTAAATCACTACAGGACACAGGAGTAAGAAAGGGGCCAGTGGATCCAACCAAAGCGTGCAGCAGGGGACAAGTAAAATCGACACTCCTGGAAGTGTCGCATTCTGAAGACTCTTTAGGGTTAGGGTTGGGGTTAGAATAAGGGTTAGGGTAGGGGTTAGGGTAGGGGTTGGGTTAGGGTAGGGGTTAGGGTTGGGGTAAGGGGTAGTGGTTAGGGTAGGGGTTGAGGTTGGGGTAAGGGTTGGGGTTAGGGTAGGGGTTAGGGTAGGGGTTGGGGTTGGGGTTAGGGTAGGGGGTTAGGGCATGGGTTAGGGGTTTGCCCTTGAAGAACTAGGCTAGGACTCAGGGATTGGAATAGGGACCTCCCACAGAGGTCAAAGGTCAGAAGGCTAGTCCCCAGGGGTCAATGGTCATGGGGCATGGCTGACCCACCCCCACCAAAGTGTACCGCCTACCCCAACTAAGTCGGGGGAAGCGCTCTTCACTACAATGGCAGTGGAAGTCATGAGTCTTCTGTATTTCACACATTGATTTTAGTGACGGACGGTATCATTTTAAGGTCTGCCCGTGGTTGGCTGATCTCCATTACCTCGTTTTACTTACAAAAAGGCGGGTCTTTCTAAACAAAGATTTCAGGTTGACGTAGAGGTCAGAACCGCCCTTTTTTTTTACAACCCTTATTGAAATCCAGCTACGCCATCCCTCCATGCCTGAGTTCCCAGTACACCCATCTGCTTCCATCATGAGGGGTTCTCACTCTTTGCTTTTACATCTCACATAATGCAGGAGAAGGAGTGAGACTGTTCAGAGTGGGTGGCAGAGCCAAGAATTTTTTTGGTAAGGAGATCTCACCACCGGTGATTTGCCAATCCAGCGGGGACCTCGGGACCTCAGAACTCACACAACCGAAAAGTAAAAATGGACACATTTCTAGTAAACTTTTTACTTTTGGTTACTTTTGTGTGTTGTGATTTTTTCCGCTCACATAAGAGAAGTCGGGAATGAAATGATTGTATCGATCGTACCTCCTGGGATCGGGGATTGTCCGGATGTCGTTCCCCGGCTGGCGCCCCATGGCTTCTCTGCTGGGAACTCGAATGTTGTCGTGGGTGTCGTACAAAGAGACCTCGTTATTTTGGGCGGCTCGCCGCCGAAGATCTCCGGAGGAAATGTACAAGCCTTCTTCATTGCCCTAAAGAGACAAAAGTGATGACATCATTATCCACGGGTGGTCAACGCCCGTCCGTCATGCCCAACGGGGGCCCAAATAAATTTCTGGGGTCCCCAAATTGAATTCTATGTACTTACCAGATCTTTCTTTATTTGGCAATGAACCAGAAGTGACGCCAACTCCATATTTTCACCATAACCATTCTTCAAGGGAACTGATCGATATCCTGGAAGACACGATCGGAATTATTCTATTCTATTATCTCTGCCTCTCTATTCTTACCATCCTTGTTCTGCTTGAATGAACCTCTCAGGTTGCTTTCACACTGCTCCTACCACTGCACCCTCACCACCCTACCATCCCTGGCTCCGAAACTCCCTGCCACCCAGCGCCCCTAACACTGCACCCTACACCTCCCCCACCCCTAACTCTGAACCTCCCTGCCACCCACCGTCCCTACCCCTGCACCCCCACTCTTGACTCTGTACCTCCCTGCCCCCCAGCACCACTACCACTGCACCCTCACCACCCTACCATCCCTGACTCTGCACCTCCATGCCACCCAGCACCCCTAACACTGCGCCCTACACCTCCCCCCACCCCTAACTCTGAACCTCCCTGCCACCCACCGCCCCTACCCCTGCACCCCCACTCTTGACTCTGTACCTCCCTGCCCCCCAGCACCACTACCACTGCACCCTCACCACCCTACCATCCCTAACTCTGAACCTCCCTGCCACCCAGCGCCCCTAACACTGCGCCCTACACCTCCCCCACCCCTAACTCTGAACCTCCCTGCCACCCACCGCCCCTACCCCTGCACCCCCACTCTTGACTCTGTACCTCCTGCCCCCCAGCACCACTACCACTGCACCCTCACCACCCTATCATCCCTGACTCTGAACCTCCCTGCCACTTAGCGCCCCTACCACTGCACCTCTCACCACCCATATCAGACCCTTATCTGAGCATGATCCCAGCTGGCCAGGAAAAGGGGGACCCAGCATGCCCTGGTAAGTGACATCATAAGGGGGTAGGGGGTCACCCGGTGACATCTTTTGCATTTGGGTCGGCAACTGGCGCTCGTGACTGACATTGGATCTACTTCGGGGGGGGGGGGGGGTTGAATAAAGGACTTGTCAAAAACTGGCTGTGTTTTTTATTTACTTTGCACTTTATTTTTGGTGAGTGAATAGGGGGACTATGATAAGATTCAGATAAGCTCCCCCATCCGCAGACCTTCACATCTACCGCCCAGGGTTATGGGGAAGAGGCCCTTGTCCTCAGCAACATGGGGACAAAGTGCTTTGAGAGGGGAGAACCCCCCCAATGTTGAGGGCATGTGGCCTGGTATAGTTCCTACGCGGAACTATATAGTTCCTACGCGGCGTATATCTGGAGATACGTCGGCGCAAGTGCTTTGTGAATCCGGGCCTGTGTTCCTATCCTAAGTTACCTATGAAGTTTTTGGTCATTTGAGGATAACCACACAACATCACTGTAGCAGCCCAGGACTCGTGTGAGACGGCTTTGTACCTGTTTTTAAGCCTCTAATTGGGAAAGTATTTTGAGCTAAAAAGTTGGGGTCGCTGAACATGTCCTCTTCATACACGGCAAACCTCAGGAAAGCCAAGTTTGGTTCACGGATCTCGAACATGGCCTGCTGCTGAACGGAGGTCCACACGGGGTTCAGGCCGTTATCGTCTGAAAGGAGAAAGAAGAACACAAAATGAATGCTGGAGAGTGTTGAAGGAGACCAGTCTACCCTAGCTTGAGAAGTAATTGCTGCTAAAACCTAAAAAGCAGATGAGGACTTGATTTTCTGGGTGGCCTTGAGGAGAGAGGTGCGCCCTGGAAACTCTGCTTGGTGATACATTTTAGGTCTCTACGCCTTTCTCAAACCTGTGAGGGCATCCTCGGTTTACTTGGTGGCCTCGGAGAGAGAAGTGCTTCCTGGAAACTTTGCTTGGTGATGTATTTTGGGGCTCTACCCCTTTGTCAAGCCTGTGAGGGCATCCTTGATTTCCTGGGTGGCCTCAGGGAGAGAAGTGCTTCCTGAAAACTTTGCTTGGTGGTGGGTCCCGTGGTTCTACCTCTTTCTTAAGCCTTTGAGGATATCTTTGATGTTCTGGGTGGCCTTGAGGAGAGAGGTGCTTCCTGGAAACTTGGCTTGGTGACGTGTTTCTGGGCTATACCCCTTTCTCAAGCCTTGAAGGACGTCCTTGATTTCATGGGTGGCCTCGTGAGAGACGTGCTTCCTGGAAACTTTGCTTGGTGACGTGCTTCTGGGCTATACCCCTTTCTCAAGCCTTGAAGGACGTCCTTGATTTCATGGGTGGCCTTGTGAGAGACGTGCTTCCTGGATACTTTGCGTGGCCGTGTGTCTTGTGGTTATCCCCCTTACTTAAGCCTGTGAGGACATCTTTGATGTTCTGGGTGGCCTTGAGGAGAGAGGTGCTTCCTGGAAACTTTGCTTGGTGATGTGTTTCTAGGCTGTACCCCTTTCTCAAGCCTCGAAGGACGTCCTCGATTTCCTGGGTGGCCTTGTGAGAGACGTGCTTCCTGGATACTTTGCTTGGTGATGCATCTTGTGTTTCTACCTCTATCTTAAGCCTGTGAGGACATCCTTGATTTTATGGGTGGTCTTGAGGAGAGAGGTGCTTCCTGGAAACTTTGCTTGGTGATGTGTTTCTCGGCATCTAGCACTTTCTCAACCCTGTCTGGGCATCCTAGGCTTCCTGGGCGGCCTGGAAACTTTGCTTGGTGATGTGATTCGGGGCTCTACCATTTTTTTCAAGGCTGTGAGACGGCATCCTCGATTTCCAAAGTGGCCTCAGAGAGAGACGTGCTTCGTGGAAACTTAACTTGGTCATGTGTCTCGTGGTTCTACCCCTTTCTGAAGCCTGTGAGGACACCTTTGTTCTGGGTGCCCTTGAGGAGAGAGGTGCTTCCTAGAAACTTTGCTTGGCGATGTGTTTCTGGGCTGTACCCCTTTCTCAAGCCTCACAGTTCTGAGAAAGGGGTAGAGCCCTGAACGTGATGCAGGAGTGCTTCTCTACCTGAGGCAACAAAGGATGTCACACGCTTACCAAATCTGAACCATGAAAGCTACCACACATCGCTGGTTGACACTTCTATCCTTGAGTCCCACTGCTGGCCAGGGACTGTTGGACTTAATGCTGTTGCTGCATCCACAGATTACCTTGATGTGCCTTTAAAAGATTACCTAACCAGGTTTGTGCCCTCTGTTCTTTTTCTCTATAGTAAACACATTCTGGCAATGGCATGTCCGTATTGGGTTTTGAGAAAGAAGACTGGGCCATACAGTTTGTAGAGAGAAGATATTTGTCGTTGTACGTTTAGTCCTTGTCGTGTCATCTGCTGTAACTGTGAAGTCGAATACTTACTCACTACGCTGGTCCTGAACTTATTATTATCGAATTCTCCTCCACAGACCTCCAACTCCACGAAAGGACAGGCGATACCCCGGCCAGGCTTCGGCAAATGACGGGCGCCTATAACCTGGAATACCAAAATACCATTTTTGTTACGCCGCAGTCAATACTCTATGTCGTCCTATTTAATGTTCGCAATCAGGCTCGGATTTTACAGCATAACAACCGATTTGGTGGTCACATGGCTTTGTTGATAAATAAAGCCAGGTTAGTGACCGATCCCATTATATTTTTTTCTACATTTGTAGCCAAACAATTTTACAGACGAGGACTTTTGAAAAACAAAAAAGTCACATGTTCCTTTATTCAAGCCTGAACATGCCCGCTGTCACCTACCTTAATAGTCAGCACCATCTGCCCAATTCTCCTTGAGTCACTCAGGTCATAGGAATCCTGCCTCATACACTCCGGCTGCAAGATGTATCCACACCGTCCATTGAAAGAGAACAAGGATTGGTTGATCTGCATGTACCGGTCTATGACAACAACCAAAAAAATGGGCATATTATTATATTGCAATAGTGTCTTTGAGACGGCATGTTCTGTAAGAATGACGATTTTTTTTAGCTCCTACCCAACGCGTTTCGGGAGATTGGACGCTCTCTTCTTCAGGGCTGAAAGCAGAATAGTAGAGTGTTGGCCTGTGAGGCTGCCTTTACATCCCTGGCCGGCACTCTGCCATTTTACTTACCACCCTGAAGAAGAGGAAGTCCACCCCCCCTCGAAACGCGTTGGTTTGATGTACACGATTATACTTTTAATAAACATCTTATGAACCATACATCAAAGTTGCAGTTTTCTGGACACTGGGCGCTCCTTCTGTCCTACCCATGAGACTTCTTCTCACTGAAATGACCACATGGCCACATTGAAAAGGTAGCAGCCCAAGACTCCAAGAAGGTCCAACACTACCTTCGCCTTTGGGCACAACCTACTTGAAGGGACTTCTTTAAGGCAGGGCAAAAGGTGCCTGTCATTGTTGTGGGGCCCAAAGAAGCTGCCTCGTACTTGCCAACTAACCTGGTTAGAATTCCCTGGTCCCTTGAAGTTTTAGTCCCGTGCTGTGTCCTGATATCTCAGTGTGATGTTCTGTTACTAATGCTGCTCAGCTCTGCCCTATTGTTGTGATTGTAGGAGGTCCTTACCTGGAGTCTGGTAGTTCAGAGCCACCATCTGGACTCCGCACAGCCAGAGCCTCAGCGGATCGTAGTTGGAGGAGTCCACTCGCGGCCCCTTGGGATAGACGCGCGTGAGCGCCCTGCGGTTATATTTCAGCAGGTCAACGGGCTTCACCCTAGTGAGGCTCTCCGATTTGTTCTCCACAAACGATCGGATTTCTCGGAAGTCCGGCGCCCCTGCGTATAAAGTGAAGCAGATCGGTCATACAACCAAGCATTCAACTGTCCAATAAGATTGGAAAATTATAGTCACATGGCCAAGTTGGTCCAATGAAGATGAAAAGGAAAGAACAGAGAGCCAAAAGCCCAATCGTGTGACACCGCATTAACCACTCGCCGACCGGCTCACGCCGAGATTCGTCGGCAGAATGGCTCTGCTGGGCAAAACTCCAAGGGTACATTGTTCCCTTTGAGAGGGACCCAAAGCACGTGGCCGGCGGGCGCGATCGGGTCCCAGGGACCCAGATGGCAACCCCCCTTTTTTTATTTATTTTTAAATAAAAATATATATATTTTTTTAATATTTTTTTATTTTATTTTTTATTAAAGGGACAATTTTCTTTTTTTTAGAGGTCTGGAGGTCCCCAGGGGCCTGGATGACAACCCCCCTTTTTTTATAAAATTTTTTTTTTTTAATATATTTCTTTATTTCTTTTATTTTTTATATATACGAAGGCATGGCAGCCCATTCAAATCAATGGGCTGCTGTGCCTGCACAAATGAGGGCCGCCAAAACACATACATGTGAACCAGCCAGGCCCAAAATAAGCTGGAGGGGGGGCCCAAAAAAAATGTTTGCCCAGGGCCCAAACCATATTAAAGACGGCCCTGACTGTGTCTATTCCCAGTGTAGGACTGTGTCTATTCCCAGTGTAGGACTGTGTCTATTCCCAGTGTAGGACTGTGTCTATTCCCAGTGTAG